>NC_090650.1:180613030-180660530 GCF_040937935.1 Hyperolius riggenbachi
CCCCACAGATTTTCAAATATATTCAGGTCTGGGGACTGAGATGGCCATTCCAGAACATTGTATTTGTTCCTCTACATGAAGGCCACAGTGGAAGTGAGTGGAATCCATGCATCCCTTAACTTTGACAAGATTCCCTGTCCCTGCACTGGCCACACAGCCCCACAGCATGATGGAACTACCACCATATTTTACTGTAGGTAGCAGGTATTTTTCTTGAAATGCTGTGATGTTTTTCCTCCATGCATAAACCCCCACCCCCCACCCCCTTTATGCCCAAATAACGCAATTTTAGTTCAGTCCACAGTACCATATTCCAAAGTGAAGCTGGCTTGTCCAAATGTGCTTTAGCATACTTCAAGCGGCTCTGTTTGTGCTGTGGGCGGAGAAAAGGCTTCCTCTGCATATAGCATCTCCTTGTGTAAAGTGCGCCAAATGGTTGAACAATGCACAGTGACTTCATCTGGAGAAAAATAATGTTGTAGGTCTCTAGTGCTGGTCTGTGGGTTGACTCTGACTGTTCTCACCATTTGTTGCTCCTGTTTATCCGAGATTTGTCTTGGTCTGCCACTTCAAGCCTTAACTTGAACTTAGCCTGTGGTATTCCATTTCTTCAATATGTTCCTAACTGTGGAAACAGACAGCTGATATTTCTGAGACAGCTATCTGTATCCATCCTCTAAACCATGATGGTGAACAATCTTTGTCTTCATGACATTTGAGAGTTGTTTTGAGACCACCATGTTGCTACTCTTCAGAGAAATGTAAAAGAGGAGGGAAACGTGCAATTGACCCCCTTAAATACTCTTTCTCATAATTGGATTCACCTGTGTATGTAGGTCAGGGGTCACTGAGCTTACCAAGCCAAGTTGAGTTTCAATAATTAGTTCTAAAGGTTTTGGAATCCAAAAAAAAGATAACAGTGCCCAAATTTATGCACCTGCCTAATTTTATTTAAACAATTTAACCACTTGACCTCCAAAGATTTTTAAAAATAATGAAAATGTATTTCATTTTTCTATGGGAAGGTGTATAATAGGGTATTTGGATGTGGTTTTACTTTTTGGCCACAAGATGGAGATACAGAGTTAGTGTGTTCTAAAAATAGAAACAGAACCAAGTGTTTATTATTTGTTTATATTTGTGTAAACACAGGGGCATATATACTCTATCTGGTGGTGGTCAAGACAGCACCAAAGACCTATAATATCATCTTGCTGCAGATGGAGTCACTGTGCATCGTTCAACCATTCTGCGCACTTTACACAAGGAGATGCTGTATGCAAGAGTGATGCAGAGGAAGCCTTTTCTCCACCTACAGCACAAACCGAGCCACATGAGGTATGCTAAAGCACATTTGGACAAGCCAGCTTCATTTTGGAATAAGGTGCTGTCGCTGTGGACAGGTGAAATTCAAATTGAGTTATTTGGGCATATGCATGGAGGAAAAATAACACAGCATTCCAAGAAAAATACATCCTACCTACAGTAAAATATGGTGGTGGTTCCATCATGCTGTGGGGCTGTGTGGCTAGTGCAGGGATTGGGAATCTTTTCAGAGTTGAGGGACGCATGGATTCCACTCAGTATCAGCAGATTCTGGAGAACAATGTCCAGGAATCAGTGACAAAGCTTAAGCTGCGCCGGGGCTGGATCTTTCAACAATACGACCCTAAACACTGCTCAAAATGCACTAAGGCATTCATGCAGAGGAACAAGAACAACATTCTGGAATGGCCATCTCACTCCCCAGACCTGAATATAATTGAAAATTTGTGATGTGAGTTAAAGGTGAGCTGTCCATGCTCGGAAGCCATCAAACCTGAGTGAAGTAGAGATGTTTTGTAAGGAGGAATGGTCCAAAATACCTTCAACCAGAATCCAGACTCTCATTGGAACCTACAGGAAGCGTTTAGAGGCTGTAATTTCTGCAAAAGGAGGATGTTGTAACGATCGGTGAAGCACAGAGAGGATCTGATTACCGGTGATCTGCAGTATCACTGGAAATACAGATGTATACCTGATTATAAGTGATCTGCAGTATCACCGATAATCCAATATACAAGCTAACCTCTGTTCACCTGAGTAGAGTGTAGTGTTTTGGTGTAACAGTAACACTTTGAGGACAAGGCCTCAGTGCAGTCAGGAATACTGCACGGATTCCTTCCGCAGACCCGAACTCTCCGAGACCGGAGGAGTCGGGCTGACAGCAGGAAGGATAATCTGAAAGTAACCCTCTGGCGGAAGGGTCACCAACAGAACGAAGACGCGCCTCTAACAGTAAGGTCGGTTCTCGAGGTCGGACAAGCCAGGTCGTACACACACGGACAGCTAAAGTACAGTATCAGGAGGCAAAGGCGGAGTCGAGGTACAGGCAGGGTTCGGCAACAGGGTATCAGATATATCCAGGTACAAGATCAGGAGGCAGAAACAGAGTCTAAGGATGAGCCGGGGTTCAGCAACAGAGTATCAGAAATATCGAGGTACAAGATCAGAGTTCAAGCAGATAGTCAGGCAGGCAAAACGTCATAACAGATAATCACAATCAAACTAGTACTTTAAGCTATCAACAGAATCTAGCTAAGTGTAGGATTACAGCTCCAGCTGGTCCCGGCACACTTGCGGATCTGACTACGGATCTGGGTGCTCCCACATAAGTGATCGCAATGCCAGACACCAGAGAAATGACCAGCCAGCCGTATATATACACAACCCTCTCCCCAGCACCTCCCCAAGTGTAGAACCAATGAGGAGGGGGGAAAGAGTCAGCTGACCAGCCTGGCCAGCTGACTCACTTCTGGCAGCTATATCTATTCTGCCTTTCCGCGCGCACGCGCGTCCTCCTGAAACTGAAGGGACTACGAGTCCCAGCCACAGCAGCCCCGCTCTGCGGAATCTCCGCAGCGGGGACATGTGCGCCAACCACCGCGTCTGACGCGGCGGTCACTCCGCTCTCTGCCATGCTTTGCACGGGGACAGCCGCCTCAGGCTGAGTGGAGGCGGCTGCCTCCCCGTGCTTGGCCCCATCGTGCGCGGAAAGAGCCGCCTGCCGCTGACTCATGGCGGCGGCTCTTCCGCGGTCTCTGACAGATGTACTAAATATTGATTCAATTTATTTTTTGTGGTGTCCAAATGTGTGCACCTGCCTAATTTTGTTTAAACATTTATTGCACACTTTCTGTAAATCCAATAAACTTAATTTCACTTCTCAAATATCACTGTTTGTGTCTTCTATATGATGTATCAGAGTAACCAAGCAGCTTAGGCTAACCCAAACCACAAGGAATGTATACTGGGGTAAAAGAGACCGAAAAGCCCTCCTACTGATAAGCATTGCTTGGTGGAATTTTCCTTCTTAAAACAGAAGGAAATTTGCAATAATTCAGCTATAAGTGAACATTTGTGGTTACCCACAATGCACCACTACTGAATATGCAAATTATCCCTTTTCGCCCTTGTAAGCAAGGCAAGCATCCAGAACCGCTGGTGTATAGCAAGCCTAGCAAGCCTATAGCTTTAAATATTACACAGCCACACCAACGCCACATGTACACAACCTGTTTTGGGCTTTTGGCCCTCATCAGTACATGGTAGGGATTGATATGGCTGTATGGAATAGGGCTTGGACCAGTACAACAGAGTAACCAAGCAGCTCAGGGTGACCCAAACCACTAGGAATGAATGGGGGATAAAAGAGACCGAAAATGATATATTTAACTGGCATTTTTTATCTTAACAACCAACGATTTATACAGGAAAATCATGACGATTAACAAGGTTGCCCAAACTTTCACATCCCACTGTATATATATATATATATATATATATATTATATATATATATATATATATATATATATATATATATATATATATATATATATATAAAACCAAGGGGTGAGCAGCACAAACCAAATTTTATGCAAATCTATGCAAAGCATGCACGCAGCCCTGGAGGTCCCCAGATTCCATAAGAAATATATAAATACAGAGGGGCTGCAGCACACAACAGGAAAACAGTTTCCTTTTTTCCCATTTAGTTGACTCTTGGGTTTTTGGATTAGTTCCCACTAGACTGCTTATAAAAACTGGCATTTTGCATGGTAGAGTAGGACTCTCACTAGATTGGGGACACTTTGGCGCAGTTGGTGAGCTTAAGCACGTTAAAGCGTAACCAAGAGAGCCCCTGTCACTGTTTTCCTGCTGTGTGCTGCAGCCCCTCTGTATTTATATATATATATAAATATATATATATATTTGATCTCTATCTCTTGAGGAAAAAAATACACATAATTTCTTATACGCCTTCCCACTTACATAATTGTTATTTTTAATAAAAAGCATGATGCACCATGCATCATTTCATGTCAAACAGGGTTTAAAGGCAATTTGTGATTATGAGTCGTGATTCATGATTACATGCTGTTATCCGACTCGAAACCGCATTCGTGTCGGATATCCATTTTTATCCGTGATCACGATCACGACCAATTCATAAGTGGTTCACCAGTATAATTCAACCCTTGAGGTTATCCTCTGAACTTGAATGTAATGTCTCTTTAAAATTTCTCAAATCAAGGGTGTGGGGTGGCTAATAGCAAAAAAAAAAAAAAATTTCAGTTAGTTTCCTTACAGTATACATTTTTACTACTGTACTGTCAGTCAAAGTCACCATTACATCTAAAAATCTCATTAGTATTTTGTGGGCTTCCAGCATACATGTGGTCTGGTGTGACTCTCGGCTGGAGTGTTGGTGTCTGGTGTGACTCTCGGCTTTCAGGCAAGTCATCCCCAAGACGGCGTGACACTGTCATACCTGGGATGTGGAATAGGGGAAGGGGGGGGGGGACCAGGGGAGGGGGGTGTAGTACTAGTAATAGAGAGAGCCGCAGCAGCAGAAGAGGAGAACTCAGCAGAGGAGGATAGCGAAGAGGATGGAGGAGGTGGCAGCAGGCCTGCCTGTAAGTCGTGGCGGTGTCACCAACTCCGCTGCACAGCCACGCATTCCATGCTTGGCAGCCATCAACAGGTTGACCCAGTGTGCAGTGTACGGTATATACCTGCCCTGACTGTGCTTTGCAGACCAGGTATCAGTGGTCATATGGACCCTTGCCCCAACACTGTGTGCCAGAGATGCCACAACTTGTCTTTCCACATGATGGTAAAGGTTGGGGATTGCCTTTTTGGAAAAGAAGTTTCTGCCCAGTACCTTCCACTGCGGTGTCCCAATGGCAACACATTTTCTGAAGGCCTCAGACTCCACCAGCTTGAATGGTAAAAGCTGGCGGGCTAACAGTTCCGACAAGACAGCTTCCAGACGCCAGACAAGGGGGTGACTCAGAGACATTGGCCTCAATTCACTAAGCTTATCTCCTGTCTTTAATATCGTTTCTGAGCTGTTTCTAGTGTTATCACCATGGTGATAAGGCATAGGCATGTCCGATATGAATTTCCATAGATTTTTTTGTTTTTCCGATCATTTTTTAATCTTTTTTTTCGATTGTTTATTGATCAATTTTCATAGAACTGGACAAAAATTGATAGAAAAAAACGATCGAAAAAACAATTAAATTTTTTTTTGAAAATTAAGAAATCTATCAAAATTCAGATTGGACATGTTGGACATGTTGGAAATAATCGATCTGGCAGGTAAATCTGCCAGAAAATTGTATGGTGTGTACCTAGCTTAAGTTAAGGAGAAATCTCTAAAGTTAACATTTCAATCCTTAAAATAACTACAGAATTCTAAAGTTAAAGACAGGCTGTTAATTAACTCCCTAATGACCATGCCGCGCCGATTGGCATGAACGTGGCAGCTCCCCCAGGACCGCCTAACATCAATTGCTGTAAAGTCCTGGAGGAGTGTTTTGCTGGGGATCATGTGTGCTCATGCGCACGCATTCCCGGCAGTCTGTGCCGCCCCCCAGTGTCATAAGCCCAAGTAGCCCGGCCAATTAGCAATGGTATAATACATGTTGTTTAGTAAACAACGTGTATTATACTGGCTGCCTCCTCTGGTGGTCTCCTTGCTCGACTGACCACCAGAGAAGATGGCAGCCCTGTAAGTCAGCACACCACACCACATTTTTAGGTACACTGACCCCCTGATCACCCTCACATCCCTTCAGATCTCTTTCTGATCACCCCCGTGCCATTGTTTACACCTGATCTCCCCACTGATCACCCACTAATCACCCACTTATTACCCACTGTCACTGATCACCCACCCATTAGCCCCCTGTGGGCTCCTGATTACCCCCGCCCTCAGATCACCCTCTGATCACCCCCTGCTATTGTTTACCTCCGATCTCCCCTGTGTAAGGACTGTGAACAGCCTTCTTTTCACCCCCTCATCGTCTCCTGCCAGCCCTCTTTTACTGCCCCCTTTGATCAGGCACTAATGAGCCCCTGCGGGCTCCTGATTACCCCCCCCCCCCTCAGATCCCCTCTGATCACCACCCCCCTGCTATTGTTTACCTGTAATCTCCTCTCTGTGGGTCCTATAAACAGCCTTTTATCACCCCTGATAACCTCCTGCCAGCCCTCTGTCACTATCACACATCTGATCAGGCCGTAATCAGCCCCCTGCGAGCTCTTGATCACCCCCTGATCTCCCCCCTCCCCCTGATCCACACCCCTGTCACTATTCTAGTGATCCAAAAACAGTGATCAGTGAAAACTGTCACTGTTTTAGTATCAATATGATGGGGTTTGACCAAAATCGAGAGGTGGAAGCAGCCTTATTTAAGCTAAAACAAGGCTGTCACCCTCAACCACACTCTGCAAGACTCAGCCACCATTAGCAGTCATCCACGACAATACTGCTAGATACCATACACACACAAAGGAGATCTGCCCCTGTCTATGGTACTTATGACAATTTCATGCACAGCTGTCGAGCTTCAAGCACTAAGGCTGGCGTTCACGTATCTTGGGTCAGCCGCGGGTTTTTGGCCAAGCTACAAGAACGCCACACACACAATACAATCTCACTCGGTAGCAATGAACAATCCAAGCATTAGAGATGGCTCAAACCTCCGATTTTCGCGAACCGCAATAGACTTCAATGGGGAGGCGAACTTTGAAAACTAGAAACATTTATGATGGCCACAAAACTGATGGAAAAGATGTTTGAAGAGGTCTAACACCTGGAGGGGGGCATGGCGGAGTGGGATACACGCCAAAAGTGCCGGGGAAAAATCAGAATTTGACGCACAGCAGCGTTTTCAGGGCAGAAATCACATTGCATGCTAAATTGGAGGCCTAAAGTGCTTTAAAACATCTTGCATGTGTATACATCAATCAGGTAGTGTAATTAGTGTACTGCTTCACACTGACAGACCAAACTCACTGTGTAATGCACTGCAAACAGCTGTTTGTGTAGTGACGGCCGTGCTGGACTGGTGCGCACCATGGCTAAAGTGCAGGCGTTAGCGGTTTTCAAGCCCATATGGTCACCGGGCTGAGGTAGCTCAATGACAGAACAACAGTGACTGTCCAGCTGATTGAATTTGGTCTGTCCACAATGAAGCAACAACCTTATTATCTTGGGTGTGCCCCCCCCCCCCCCCCCCGAGACACTCATATAGCCGGCGGTCATTGCTTCATTGTGATACGCAAGCCCCTTCACCGCGGCAAGGTAACGATCACGAAGGAAGGGCTAAGGTGAGGCGTTGGACAAAAGAATGTCCACATGTCCGACATCACCATGAGATTGCTGGAGCATTCTGTCCTTGCCCGCATGGACATGGGAGAAGGATTACTGGCAGTGATACCTTTATTCCGTTGTGCTGTAACATCACCCATAAAAACACTGTAAAGCATAGTTGCCAGCTTGTTCTGCAAGTGCTGCATCCTTTCTGCCTTCAGGTGAGTTGGTAACATCTCCGCCACTTTGTGCTTATACCGAGGGTCTAGTAGCGTGGCCACCCAGTACAGGTCATTCCCCTTTGAGTTTTTTTTATACGGGGGTCCCTCAACAGGCTGGACAGTATAAAAGATGCCATCTGCACAAATTTGGATGCAGACCTACTATCCATCTCCTCTTGCTCTTCCTCAGTGATTTCAGGTAAGTTCTCCTCCTCCCCAGCCACGAACAATACCACGGGAACGTTGAGCAGCACAACCCCCCTGCGATGCCTGCTGCGGTTGTTCTTCCGCCTCCTCCTAAAAAAAACACCTTCCTCATCATCTGACTCCTCTTCCCCACATGACTCTTCCTCCTCCTCCCCCCCCCCTCTGTGCTGCTGCAGGTGTTGAGGAAACATCTGGTTCTGCTGAGAATTGATCCCATAACTGTTCCTCCTGTTCCTGTAACTGTTCCTGTTCACGCTCCTCCACAGCTTGATCCACCACTCTACACACGGCACATTCCAGAAAGAAAGCATATGGGATCAAGTCGCTGATGGCGCCTTCACTACGACTCACCATGTTTGTCACCTCCTCAAACGGCTGCATGAGCCTGCAGGCATTTCGCATGAGTGTCCAGTACTTAGGCCAGAACATCCCCATCTCCGCAGAGCATGTCCTTTTACTGTAGTTGTAGAGACACTGGTTGACGGCTTTCTCCAGCAAGTCAGGCTATCGCAAATCAAGTGCCTCACCGCACCGGCAAGTTGTTTCTCCACTGAATATCGGCCAAGCGTGCCATGGCCGTGTAAGACCGCCTGAAATGCCCACACACCTTCCTAGACTGCTTCAGAACGTCCTGTAAGCCTGGGTACTTACACACAAATGTCTGAATTATTAGATTTAGCACATGTGCCATGCAGGGTACATGTGTCAACTTTCCCAAATTCAAAGCCGAAATGACATTGATTCCATTGTCACACTCCACGTTGCCGATCTCCAGTTGTTGCGGGGTCAGCCACTGATCCACCTGTTTGTTAAGAGCAGCCAGGAGAGCTGCTCCAGTGTGACTCTCTGCTTTGAGGCAAGACATGTCTAAGATGGCGTGACACCGTCGTACCTGGCATGCAGCATAGGCCCTGGGGAGCTGGGACTGTGTAGCTGGAGAGGAGATCGCAGCACCAGTAGAGTTGTACTGCCACTCAGCCAAGGAGGAGGAGGAGGAGAACGACCGTGAAGAGGATGTAGCAGGAGGAGTAGGAGGAGAAGGAGAGGAGGTGGCAGGAGGACTGCCTGCAAGCCGTGGAGGTGTCACAACTAGTACTCCCTGCTTGCCAGCGGTCACCAGGTTGACCCAATGGGCTGTGTAAGTAATGTACCTGCCCTGACCGTACTTGGCAGACCAGGCATCCATGGTCAGATGGACCCTTGACCCAACGCTGTGTGCCAGTGATGACACCACTTGCCTTTTAACTTCATGGTACAGTTTGGGTATCGCCTTTTTTGAGAACTAATTGCGGCCTGGTATCTTCCACTGCGGTGTCCCAATGGCCACAAATTTTCGAAAGGCCTCAGAGTCCACCAGCTGGTATAGTAACAGCTGGCGAGCTAACAGTTCCTCCAAGGCAGCTGTCAGACGCTGGGCAAGGGGGTGACTGGCAGACATTGGCTTCTTCCGCTCAAAGATTTCCCTCACAGACACCTGGCTGCTGCTATGAGCAGAGGAGCAGGAACCGCTCAAGGTGAGAGGCGGAGTGGAGGAGGGTGGCTGTGATTGTGAAGGTGCAAGGGAGAAAGCGACTGAAGATGATGCACCTGAAGGAGGAAGAGAAGGAGGGTGGCTTTGCTTTTGCATGCTGCTTTTCCTCAGGTGGTCTTCCCATTGCAGTTTGTGCCTTTTCTCCATGTGCCTTCGTAAGGCAGTTGTCCCTACGCGGGTGTTGGCCTTTCCACGGCTCAAATTTTGGTGGCAAAGAGAACAGATGGCATTGCTCTCATCTGAGGCAGACACACAAAAAAATTTCCACACCGCTGAGCCCTGGGGTGATGGCACTATGGTGACGTCAGCAGCTGACGTTGAAGGGCATGTTGGCTGGCTGTCCATAGGTGGTGATACATGGCGCCGCACACTGCCACCAGCTGTTTCTGACAACAAGCTCCCCCTGCTTCTCTCAGGAACTCGTCTCCTCCTACTCCTCTCTATCTCCCCCTCTAAACTGTCCCCCTGTTCATCTCCTCTATTGGGAACCCATGTGATATCCGTATCATCATAATCATCATCATCATAATCATCCTCCCCAGCTTTGCTTGTATCAGACACCTCCAAAACTGCACCAACAGCAGGTACTTCATCATTATTCTCCTCCTCACACCTTATGTCCAAAGTGTCGCCTAACTCAGACATATGAGTAGTTGTGACTTGCTTAGCGCCTTCATCTTGTTGTAACAATAATGGCTGTGAATCAGTGAGTTCCCCACCAAATAACTCTTGCGAAGTGTCAAATGTAGCGGATGTGGTGCTTGGAGTAGTGCTGGTGGCTGCGGAAGATGAGGTGTTCTGTGTTAAATAGTCAACCACGTCCTGACAATCTTGGGAGTTGATGGGACGTGCCTTCTTCTGATCACTGTACTTTGGCCCAGGGCCGCACGAAATCACGTCAGCAGGACCTCGAACAGACCTGCTGGGTGGCCTCCCTCTGGGTCTGCCTCTGCCTGTTGTTTTGTCCATATCGGGGGGATGAAGTGAAAGGTATGCACTGACTTGACTAATACAATGTGCAGCTGTCACACAGGTGCAGTGAAAGGTATGCAGTGACTGGTATTGCAATACAATGTGCAGCTGTCACACAGGTGCAGTTAACAGGTATGCACGGACTGGTATATAAAACAGCTTGCAGTCACACAGGTGCAGGGAACAGGTATGCACGGATTGGTATTACAAATGTGCAGCTGTCGCACAAACACAGGTACCCTGCACAGGTACGCAGTGATTGGTATTACAAATGTGCAGCTGTCACACACACAATTACCATGAACAGGTGAAGTAAGTGGTATATAATATAACACTGTGTGCGGTCACGTAGGTGCACTGAACAGGTATGCAATGACTGGTATCAATACAATGTGCAGCTGTCACACACACAGGTACAGTGAACAGGTCCAGTGACTGGTATATAACACTGCGTGCTTCTGTCACGCAGGTGCAGTAAACATGAACAGGTATGCAGTGATTGGTATTACAAATGTGCAGCTGCCTGGCACATACGTGCAGTGAAAAGGTAGGAACTGAATGTGCTGGGCCTGGCAGTGGCACAGTAGGAATTAGCAAGGGGCCAAGGGCCAGGTGCGACTGACTGACAGGGCTGTATATGTAAGTGTCAGTGAGACACACACAAAAATAAATAGATCACAAGAACAACATTAGCTCTCAAAAGAACTGTTGAGTGGTGCTTTTTAGCAATAAGTATCAGCAGGAGCAAGCTAGCTAACAAGCCTAACAAGAGCCTAACTAAGCATTCCCTATGTCTCTGCAGCAACTCTCCCTTCTAATTACTGCAGCCACATGAGTGAGGGAAATGGCCGATGCTGCCTGCCTTTTATAGGGGGGGGGGGGGCCTTTAGGAGGGAGTATAGCCTGATTGGCTACCATGTGTCTGCTGACTGTGATGTAGAGGGTCAAAGTTTAGCCTAATGATGTAGTTTAGGGGGCGGGTCAAACTCACATATAGTTTGCGGTTCATTGCGAATGCGAACCACCGAAGTTTGCGTGTTTGCGTTCGAATGCGAACCGTTCGGGCCATCTCTACCAAGCATACATTCTGGCACTGAACTGTACCACAAAACATGGCAGTCTCTCTCTAGGAGATGTCAGTCTCTGCTTAGTAGTACACAGAAGGCTACCTTATTAAATACAGATTTAATATTCCAAAAAAGTGAAACCAATGCAGACAGAATATATACAACAATATTTACAAAAACAAAAGATAAAATTACAAAGACACATAACAGGACCTTTGCTTATCGAAATAAAAGGGAATACATCAGAGATCAAACTTTACACAGAGTGAGGTCCAAACTTTGGTGAAGGATATTGCAATTCTGACGGGATCAGGGCATGATTCCTAGCCTGGCACTATATCCTGGGAAATAAGCCTTTTGAAACTTGAAGCTCATTCTTATAGGACAGAATGTACCCTGCAGCTGCCCAAACTTCAACTCCAAACTTAATAAAATTTCCACCTTGGTATATTCAGCTGTTTGTACATGGATCAATAGCCAACAAATGTCCAGCCTCCTCATTTGAATGGGTAGCTGTGTAGGTGTTCTCTTTAACTGTCATTGTAGGCAGGCTTTAAGGAGATGCAAGCCTTTACTCTAATAACATCCTACAGGCATCCATCAGACAGTTTCCTGCATTATCAAATATCTCCCACACACCTGTCTATTCATGTGTTTTGCACATGACAATAGCTGCCTTATGGCCAGCTTCCTCATTTCTAGGGGCTATTGAATGGCGGCTAGCTAAACATCCTTACTGCAGTTTACATAGGAAATTGAATGCAAATGTATACCATGGGATTTTATCCAAACAGCAGACTGAACACAGGCAAAATGGATTCCCCCATAAGGACACAAGATGTCTTCCCTGTCCTGTATACCATCTCATTGTATATACACTCACCTAAAAGATTATTAGGAACACCTGTTCAATTTCTCATTAATGCAATTATCTAATCAACCAATCACATGGTAGTTGCTTCAATGCATTTAGGGGTGTGGTCCTGGTCAAGACAATCTCCTGAACTCCAGACTAAATGTCGGAATGGGAAAGAAAGGTGATTTAAGCAATTCTGAGCGTGGCATGTTGTTGGTGCCAGACGGGCCGGTCTGAGTATTTCACAATTACTGGGATTTTCACGCACACACACTTTGTAAACTAGGGTTTACAAAGGATGGTGTGAAAAGGAAAAACATCCAGTATGCGGCAGTCCTGTGGGCGAAAATGCTTTGTTGATGCTAGAGGTCAGAGGAGAATGGGCAGACTGATTCAAGCTGATAGAAGAGCAGCGTTGACTAAAATATCTAGTTACAACCAAGGTATGCAGCAAAGCATTTGTGAAGCCACAACCCGCACAACCTTGTGGCAGATGGGCTACAACAGCAGAAGACCCCACCGGGTACCACTCATCTCCACTACAAATAGTAAAAAGAGGCTACAATTTGCACAAGCTCACCAAAATTGGACAGTTGAAGACTGGAAAAATGTGACCTGGTCCGATGAGTCTCGATAGATCCAGATTGAGAACATGGATCCATCATGCCTTGTTGGTGGTGGTGTAATGGTGGTGGTGGTGGTGTAATGGTGTGGGGGGATGTTTTCTTGGCACACCTTAGCCCCATTAGTGCCAATTGGGCGTCGTTTAAATGCCACGGGCTACCTGAGCATTGTTTCTGACCATGTCCATCCCTTCATGACCACCATGTACCCATCCTCTGATGGCTTCTTCTTAAAGCAGGATAATGCACATGTCACAAAGCTCGAATCATTCAAATTGGTTTCTTGAACATGACAATTAAGGATGCTCATTTGGATTCCGCGGAAATGCAATTTCCGAAATTCCGATCGGAAATTGCATTTCCGCATCGAAATGCGGAAATCGGTAATGCAAGTGCGTTAGGCGGATTTCCGCCGGAAATCGCGGAAATTCCGCCCGACTTTAACATTGATTTTCTCAAAAACTATAAGGTCTTTTTGAAAACTTTTTTTGCATCTTGTTTACAAGATTCAGTTTAATAAACCCTGAAAATTTGGTGTTTCTAGGACTTACGGGGGCTTTGCTATTAACCGCTAAAGTGGCAGATTTTTACTGTAATGTAAAATGCAGAAAATCTGCTTTTGCCTATTTTCTGCATTTACATTACAGGAAAAATCCGCTGACTTTAACGGTTAATAGCAAAGCCCCTGTACATCCTAGAAACATCAAATTTTCATGGTTTATTAAACAGAATCTCCTGAACAAGATGCAAAAAAAAGTTTTCAAAAAGACCTTATAGTTTTTGAGAAAATCGATGTTAAATTCGGGCAGAATTTCCGCGATTTCCGGCGGAAATTCCGCATTGGAATGCGGAAATTGGTAGCGGAAAGCGGAATTGGTATTTGCCAATGGCGGAATGCGGAATTACCGCGGAATCGGAAATTGGCATTTCCGACCATCCCTGATGACAATGAGTACACTGTACTAAAATGGCCCCCGCAGTCACCAGATCTCAACCTAATAGAGCATCTTTGGGATGTGATGGAATGGGAGCTTTGTGCCCTGGATGTGCATCCAACAAATCTCCATCAACTGCAAGATGCTATCCTATCAATATGGGCCAACATTTCTAAAGAATGCTTGCAGCACCTTGTTGAATCAATGCCACTAAGGATTAAGGCAGTTCTGAAGGCAAAAGGGGGTCAAACACTGTATTAGTATGGTGTTCCTAATAATCTAATAATCCTTTAGGTGAGTGTATATGCTGACATGGGGGATGCTGCCTAATGGCGGGGGGCACTTATTTGGAGGGGGTGCTGCCTAATTTTAACTCAATGACTATTTGGTGAGGGTATTTCTGCATGATGTGGGGGTCGCTCACTATTTGGAGGGGGGTTTCTACCTGGGGTGGGGGAGGGGACTTGGAGGGGACACTGCGGGGTATGCTGTCTAATAGGGGGGGGGGAGGCCCTGGCTAATTGGAGAAGTGAATGGTGGTGAATGGGTCAGTGACAACTTGGAGGAGGAATGCTGCCTGATGGAGGGCCACTGACAACTTGAAGTGGGAATGGGGCCTGATAAGCATCACTAGCTACTTACGTAGCCATCCTTCCAGCATGGCTATTCAGTACCTATGCAAAGTGTATTCTCCGTGTAATAATATTGCTGGGATTTGTAGTTCTATGAAATTAAGCTCTGAAACAGTTGCATAGTTTGCTGTTTGCAGTTTTCCCTCCTACATCTAGGTGGAGAATTTATCTCACCAATAGGAGAGCAGCTTTTATACTGTCGAGATTTTGTAGCCAAGGAGAGAAAGTCTTAGTTCAGAGAACAGAGAATTTGCTAGAAGCTGCAGTGAGCCTGGATCAGAGAGAACTGGGTGGCAGCCTGGAACTAGGGGAGGCTAGAGAGAGATCTGAGGGATTACACAGTGTTCAACACACAGAACTGAGCTGTCTGGAGGTGAAATTATCTCTCCACAGTGTCCTGTGACTGCATCCTTTCTGAAGGAGTGTGCCAGACTACTTCACGTGGCTGCTTCATTCTGCCTCATCTGAATGAACTGTAAGCAAGCTACTTTATTACTACAGTGAAGGGCTGATAGTGAATCCAGTTTGTTGGTATGTTTTATCATCTGCCTTCAGATTATCAAGGCCAGCTTTCAGTGAGTGATTTTCTGTGGATTGTAACTTTCACATAATCAGGCCTCCCAGGGTCATATGCAACGCAGTTTATAGTAGGGACTAGAGATATATTGGCCTAACAATCTCCTCTGGGGTGTCTAGGCCTATCAGAAGAGGATAGTTCATATGTATATTTAATAATCCATCTTGTGTTATCTTTTTGCTGCTGCTTTCCTGAGTGAAGCTCCTTGTGGATTACAAATACGGTTTTATATATGAGCTCCAACTGCTGGTCTACTATTTAGATTAACATTGGCCAATGTTTAAGGAAATTAGCTTAAACATTTATCTGAGTTTGACTATAGCAGACTGTTTATACATTTGTCATTTAAAGTGCACTTAAAGGAAAACTTAAGTCAAAAATAAAAAATGATATTTACTCACCCGGGGCATCCCTCAGCCCCCCGATGCTGGATGGTGCCCTCGCAGCCCCGCTCCGATCGTCCTGTCCCCGCCAGCGAGGGCACCATCCAGCTTCGGGGGGCTGAGGGATGCCCCGGATGAGTAAATATCATTTTTTATTTTTGACTTAAGTTTTCCTTTAATGATTTACTGTGATTTTTTGTGATTTGACATCTCTGGATTTTCTGGTGCCTCTTTGGGCCAAACCCTTTCCAGAGACTTTGGAGTTGTCATTCTCTATTGCATTCTTTTGCAAGCAACTGTTGGTATTCCATTATTGCCATTGCCGTACAGATGCTATGAACTATCTGTTAGAACATGCTAGAAGGTAAATTGCCAATTTTATCTTTATTACTGGGTCTATGGATCCAATAAAATTGCTTAGCATTATACTGCTGGCATGTGTATTACTGGAGGTTGTGAGTGTCACCGGAGTTGGACAAGAGCAGGACCCATCTAAGGCCCAGTGCACACCGAGCGGTTTTTGGAGCGATCCGCCGGCCGCATCCGCCTCTAAAAACGCTTGTCTAATGTATTGCAATGGGATGGTGCACACCGGCGGTTTGCGGTTTTTGCCAAGCCGCAAACGCGCCTCCTGCTGCGCGTTTGCGGTTTTCGGAAGCGTTTCGTCCTCAATGTAAAGTATAGGAAAACCGCAAACCGCTCTGAAAAACGGTAGTTCAGAGCGGTTTGCCAGGCATTTTTGTTACAGTAGCTGTTCTGTAACAGCTTTTACTGTAACAATATCAGAATCAGAATCAGAATCATCAGAATCATCTTTATTGTCGCCAAGCACACCGATTGGTGAGCCCGGAATTGCTTGTGGTTCACATGGCAATGGCAGTTCAGGAACATATAACATATATAACATGTGACAGAAATATAACGCCCGGCAGACATGAGCAAGGCAAAGCAAAACATACACGCAAATATATAGAGCAGCACAGTTAGAGTCTTGGGAGGGTCAGAATTTACAGCTTTGGGGGAGGGTTGCCCTGGGGGCTAGGGTGTCCCAGTGGTGGTGGTGGGGGGTCTTGAGTTTAGTGAGTTCAACAGGTGGACTGCTTGGGGGAAGAAGGTGTTCATGTGTCTAGTGGTTTTGGTGGGGATGGATCTGAACCGGCGACCCAGTGGAAGGGTCTCAAAGTAGCGTCTGCCCGGGTGGGAGGGGTCGACTAGGATCTTGGAGGCCCTTGTCTTCATTCTCATGGAGTAGAGGAGATCTAGCGAGGGCAGGTGGGCGCCTATGATCTTTTCTGCTGCGTTTATCACTCTGTGGAGTTTGTATTTATCCTTAGCAGTTGCGCCGGCATACCAGACGATGATGGAGCAGCAGAGGATGGATTCGATGGTCGAGGTGTAAAAGCTGGTAAGCAGTTCCCGTGACATGCCGAATTTCTTCAATTGGCGCAGGAAGAATAGCCTTTGCTGTGCTTTCTTCTGAGTTTTAGTAGTGTTCTGCTCCCATTTGAGGTTGCTTGTTAAGGTTGTGCCGAGGAACCGTACGCTTTGAACTCTGGAGACCTCAGACTCGTCGATTAACACAGGGAGGGGGGAAGGGGGGAGTTTCCAGAAGTCCACGATCAGTTCCACGGTCTTTGCCGTGTTGAGAACGAGATTGTTGTCCTTGCACCAACTACAGATCTTCGCAATTTCATTTCGATAGGGGTCCTCCCCGTTTCTGTCGATGACGCCGATAAGCGTGGTATCGTCTGCGAATTTAATAACTTTGACGGAGTCGGAGGTCGAGGTGCATTTGTTGGTATACAGGGAGAACAGGAGTGGAGACAGCACGCAGCCCTGCGGTGCACCGACATTAGTGGTTCTCTCGCTGGAGATGTGACTGCCAAGCTTGACCCGTTGGGTTCTGTTGGAGAGAAAGTCCTTTACCCACCTGCAGAGGGGGGGGGGGGGGGTCTACCCCGAGATGCGCAAGTTTGTCGATCAGAATGTCAGGGCAGATGGTATTAAAAGCCGAGCTGAAGTCCAGGAAAAGGACCCTTTAACCCTGTAATCTGCTACACAAAAACGCACGCAAAACCGCTAGGTATGTTTAGAAAACCTCTCTAAACATACCTAGAATCGCTCTGAAATCGGCTCCCAAAACCGCTAGCGTATTGCGGATCTGCTAGCGGTTTTGGTGTGCACTGGGCCTAACACAGCTACACCTACAGGTGCGCTACACTTAGGAGGGAAATGCTGCCTAATGAGCATTACCACCTACTTGGAGGGGAAGATGCTACCTAACTACTTGGAGAGAGGGTCATAACAGTTAGGTAGTTGTTTTAGCGAAGCTGTGTTTTGAAAAAAAATTCAAAACCATCAAGGGTGCCCTCATCCAAAAAAGTTTGAGAACTACTGGGCTATGTAAGTGTCAGACAAAGTCAGACAGTTTTATCCCTTACATTACCACACTGTGCTGCTTAAAGAGGAGCTGTTAGGTATAAGGTCTCAGAGAAAAAAACACATATATCAGTAGCTAAAGATTGGCTGTACTTACATTACATATGCATTTCACTGTCCACGTTTGGATTTCACAGAATTTTTATATAGTATTTGCAGAGAATGATGCTCCTGACAGCTCATGGCAGGTTCCATGTTTGTCTGTCTCCTATGAAGCCAAATGTGTAGTCATGTCCTGCCTGCTTCCTGATGATTCACTCACACAAAAGATCCATAATGATAAACACTACTGTGCAGTGAATATTGATTAGCCATGTGGCTAGGAACAATAGCGGACTCCTGCAGTGTACTTTGCCTGGAGATTTTTCACTGCTACGCTGTTGTAACATTGTAACATGAGCCTGTACTTTCGCGTACGTTAAAAAGGGGCACTGGGAAAAAAGGGCGCGGGGTTTTAAACGATAAGCGTGGATAACGTTTAAAAATGTATTGTACTGTATTTCGTTTAAAATTAATGTTTTATAAAGTTATAAATCATTAAATAATGTGCATTAAATCGGCAATTGTAAAACCGTTAATCTTTCGTTTAAATAGTGAAACGTATAATAACGTTTAAAAAAAAAAATTACTAAGTAACCCTCCCTGTACCTACCCCTAACCCCTAGACCCCCCTGTTGATGCCTAAACCTAAGACCCCCCCTGTTGGTGCCTAAGTAACCCCCCCTGTACCTACCCCTAACCCCTAGACCCCCCTGTTAGTGCCTAAACCTAAGACCCCCCTGTTGGTGCCTAAACCTAAGACCCCCCTGTTGGTGCCTAAACCTAAGACCCCCCTGTTGGTGCCTAAACCTAAGACCCCCCTGTTGGTGCCTAAACCTAAGACCCCCCTGTTGGTGCCTAAACCTAAGACCCCCCTGTTGGTGCCTAAACCTAAGACCCCCCTGTTGGTGCCTAAACCTAAGACCCCCCTGTTGGTGCCTAAACCTAAGACCCCCCTGTTGGTGCCTAAACCTAAGACCCCCCTGTTGGTGCCTAAACCTAAGACCCCCCTGCGATAAGCATTAATAAAGTTTCAAAAACATATTGTGCGGTTTTTTCGTTTAAAAATAATGTAAAAAAAAAAATTTGTACTGTTTTTCGTTTAAAAATAATGTTTGAAAAAAATATTGTACTGTTTTTCGTTTAAAAATAATATTAAAAAATGTATAAATCATTAAATAATGTGTAATCATGAGAAGCAGTAATAAAACATTAAGTCTCCGGGCGCCGCTTTTAAAACGTTATTTTTCTCTGGCGCCCTTTTTTCCTATCGGGCGCCCATTAAACGATATTTATTATGGGAGTGAATGGCGGCGCCCGATTTGTCCACTAGCCTCCTGCGCCCTTTTTTACTGTTACCTGTACTTTCTCCCTAGCAGCCAAGGGAAGGACCCAAGCAGCCCCAGAATGCTTTGCAGTATGGTATGCGGCTTTTCGTCATTTTGAGAGCTTGGGTCTAACAGCTTTGCTGATAAGCACACATTAAAAGTAAGAGAGATTTTTAACTTCAGTATTGCCTTTTTGGCTTCCTTCTAAACTGTTTAACACAGGAGAATAGAGGTTTAAATTAGCTTTTGCAGCCTGACGGTTACTCTTTAAAGTGGTCTAACACCCAGCATTTCAACTTTGCTTTAAAAGATTGCTTACAGCTTAGAAACTATTATGCCAGATTTTTTTTAAGCAGAAATTCACTGAATGGGTTAAACATGACATTTTAGTTTTGCATTTAGCTAGAAATCCGAGTCAGTGCTGAGGTTAAGATACAAATGTATCTTTGTTTGGAATGCAAATAGACCTCTGAAAAGCCTGTCTGGGAAGTAGAGTTGGGCCGAACCTCCGATGTTAGGTTCGCGAACTTCCGCGGAAGGTTCGGTTCGCGTTAAATTTCGCGAACCGCAATAGACTTCAATGGGGATGCGAACTTTGAAAAAAAAAATTATGCTGGCCACAAAAGTGATGGAAAGGATGTTTCAAGGGGTCTAACACCTGGAGGGGGGCATGGCGGAGTGGGATACACGCCAAAAGTCCCGGGGAAAAATCTGGATGTGACGCAAAACAGCGTTTTAAGGGCAGAAATCACATTGAATGCTAAATTGCAGGCCTAAAGTGCTTTAAAACATCTTGCATGTGTATACATCAATCAGGTAGTGTAATTAAGGTACTGCTTCACACTGACACACCAAACTCAACATTTAACGCACCGCAAACAGCTGTTTGTGTAGTGACGGCCATGCTGGACTGGTGCGCACCATGGCGAGAGTGCAGGTTTTGGTGGCTTTACAGCCCATATGGTCACCTGGCTGATGTAGCTGAATGACAGAACAGTGACTGTCCAGCTGATCAAATTTGGTCTGACCACAATGAAGCAACTACCTTATTATCTTTTGTGTGCCCCCCGAGACACTCATCTAGGCGCCGGTCAATGCTTCATTGTGATACGCAAGCCCCTTCACCACGGCAAGGTAATGATCACGAAGGGGAATGGGCGCATGCACATGCCTTTTCTTTTGTTGTTGCAGCTGCCCGCAGTGCAGCCAGAAAAATTAGGCAGTCATGTACACGCACCAGAAAAATTATTACAACGGCCGCTGCTAGCAGCGGCCTAAAAAATTCAGCAATCCGCCTGGAGTCCCGGACCCTGTTGGTGGTGGCGGAGAAGGTAGTCAAGCGGCCTGCAGGCAGACATGCTGTGTGGAGGGACTTTGAGCGACTTAGTCTTCTTGGGGCATGCCAGGCAGCCAGTCACACGGCGTGCAGGCAGAGATGCTGTGTGTGCGGGGACTGACTTAGTCTTGGGGCGGGCAGCAGCCCTCCGGGATCCATGCCTCATTCATTTTGATAAAGGTGAGGTACTTAACACTTTTGTGACTTAGGTGACTTCTCTTCTCAGTGACAATGCCTCCAGCTGCGCTGAAGGTCCTTTCTGACAGGACGCTTGCGGCAGGGCAGGAGAGAAGTTGGATGGCAAATTGGGACAGCTCTGGCCACAGGTCAAGCCTGTGCACCCAGTAGTTCAAGGGTTCCTCATCGCTGTTCACAGCAGTGTCTACTTCCACACTTAAGGCCAGGTAGTCGGCTACCTGCCGTTCCAGGCATTTGTGGAGGGTGGATCCGGAAGGGCTACGGCGAGGCGTTGGACTAAAGAACGTCCGCATGTCCGACATCACCATGAGATTGCTGGAGCGTCCTGTCTTTGACTGCGTGGACACGGGAGGAGGATTAGCGGCAGTGGTACCTTGCTGGCGTTGTGCTGTCACATCACCCTTAAAGGCATTGTAAAGCATAGTTGACAGCTTGTTCTGCATGTGCTGCATCCTTTCCACCTTCAGGTGAGTTGGTAACAGGTCCGCCACTTTGTGCCTGTACCGAGGGTCTAGTAGTGTGGCCACCCAGTACAGCTCATTCCCCTTGAGGTTTTTTATACAGGGGTCCCTCAACAGGCAGGACAGCATAAAAGATGACATCTGCACAAAGTCGGATGCAGATGTATCATCCATCTCCTCTTGCTCTTCCTCAGTGACGTCACGTAAGTCAACCTCCTCCCCCCAGCCGCGAACAATACCACGGGAAGGTTGAGCAGCACAAGCCCCCTGCGACGCCTGCTGCGGTTGTTCTCCTGCCGCCGTCCCCTCCTCCTCCTCCTCCTCCTCCCCCAAAGAAACACCTTGCTCATCATCCTCTGAGTCTGACTTGTCTTCTGCACACGACTTCTCTTCTTCCTCCTCCTCCTCCCCCCTCTGTGCTGCCGCAGGTGTTGAGGAAACAGCTGGGTCTGATGAAAATTGGTCCCATGCCTGTTCTTGCCGTAACGGTTCCTGGTCACGCTCATTCGCAGCTTCATCCACCACTCTACGCACAGCACGCTCCAAGAAGTAAGCCTAGTGAATTAAGTCGCTGATGGTGCCTTCACTGCGGCTCACCAGGTTGGTCACCTCCTCAAACGGCCGCATGAGCCTGCATGCATTTTTCATCAGTGTCCAGTTGTCGGGCCAGAACATCCCCATCTTCCCAGACTGTTTCATTCTACTGTAGTTGTAGAGGTACTGGGTGACGGCTTTCTTCTGTTCTAGCAGGCGGGAGAACATGAGCAGGGTCGAATTCCAGCGAGTCGGGCTATCGCAAATCAGGCGTCTCACCGGCAAGTTGTTTTTCCGCTGAATTTCCGCAAAGCGTGCCATGGCTGTGTAAGACCACCTCAAATGCCCACAGAACTTCCTGGCCTGCTTCAGGACATCCGCTAAGCCAGGGTACTTTGACACAAATCTTTGAACAACTAGATTCATGACATGTGCCATGCAGGGTATGTGTGTCAGCTTCCCCATATGCAAAGCGGCAAGCAGATTGCTGCCGTTGTCGCACACCGCGTTGCCTATCTCCAGGTGGTGCGGGGTCAGCCACTGATCCACCTGTTTCTTAAGAGCAGCCAGGAGAGCTGCTCCAGTGTGACTCTCCGCTTTGAGACAAGACATGTCTAAGATGGCGTGACACCGTCGTACCTGGCATGCAGCATAGGCCCTGCGGAGCTGGGGCTGTGTAGCTGGAGAGGAGAACTGCCACTCAGCCAAGGAGGAGGAGGACAGCGAAGAGCATGTAGCAGGAGGAGAGGAGGTGGCAGGAGGCCTGCCTGCAAGCCGTGGAGGTGTCACAATTTGGTCCGCTGCGCCCTGCTTGCCATCGTTCACCACCAGGTTGACCCAATGGGCTGTGTACGTAATGTAGCGGCCCTGCCTGTGCTTGGCAGACCAGGCATCCGTGGTCAGGTGTACCCTTGACCCAACGCTCTTCGCAAGAGATGACACCACTTGCCTCTCAACTTCACGGTGCAGTTGGGGTATGGCCTTTCTAGAAAAATAAGTGCGGCCTGGCATCTTCCACTGCGGTGTTCCGATGGCCACAAATTTACGGAAGGCCTCAGAGTCCACCAGCCGGTATGGTAACAGCTGGCAAGCTAACAGTTCCGCCACGCCAGCTGTCAGACGCCGGGCAAGGGGGTGACTGGCCGAAATTGGCTTCTTCCGCTCAAACATTTCCTTCACGGACACCTGACTGCTGCTGTGGGCAGAGGAGCAGGAAGCGCTCAAGGGCAGAGGCGGAGTGGAGGAGGGTGCCTGTGAAGGTGCAAGGGAGAAAGCGGCAGAAGCAGATGATGCACCTGAAGGAGGAAGAGGAGAAGGAGGGTGACTTTTCTTTTGTGTGCTGCTGCTGCTTTTGCTCAGGTGGCCATCCCATTGCTGTTTGTGCCTTTTCTCCAGGTGCCTTCGTAAGGCACTTGTCCCTACGTGAGTGTTGGCCTTTCCACGGCTCAATTTTTGTTGGCAGAGCGAACAGATGGCTTTGCTCCGATCTGAGGCACACACATTAAAAAATTTCCACACCGCTGAGCCACCCTGGGATGTGGGCACTATGGGGACCTCAGCAGCTGATGCTGAAGGGCAAGTTGGCTGGCTGTACATAGGTGGCGATACATGGTGCCGGACACTGCCACCAGCTGTTTCTGACGAAGAGCTGCCCCAGCTTCTTTCAGCAACTTCTCTCCTCCTACTACTCTCTGACTCCCCCTCTGAACTGTCCCCCTCTTCATCTCCTCTATTGGGAACATACAGAGGATCCGTATCATCGTCATCATCGTAATCATCCTGCCCAGCTTCGCTTGCCTCAGAAAAATCCAAACATGCAACATCAGTAGGTCCTTCATCCTCCTTACACGTTACATCCATAGTGTTGCCGCGTAACTCAGACATATGAGCTGGTGAAAATTCATCTGGCTGTAACAACAATGGCTGTGCATCAGTGATTTCACCACTAAATAATTCTTGCGAAGTGTCAAATGCAGCGGAAGTGGTGCTATTAGTAGCGCTGGTGGCTGAGCAAGATGAGGTGTTCTGTGTCGCTAAATACTCAACCACGTCCTGACAACCTTGGGAGGTGATGGGACGTGCCTTCTTCTGAGCACTGTACTGTGGGCCAGGTCCACACGAAATTACATTTACACGACCTCGCACAGACCTGCCGGGTGGCCTTCCTCTGGCTCTGGCACTACCTCTTCCTCTACCTGTTTTGTCCATATCGGGTATGCACGGAGTGGTATATCACACTGCGTGCACTCACATAGGTAGGTGGGTTCACTTAACTGCACAGGTATGCGCACTGATGCGGTGGGTTCACTGAACAGAACAGGTATGCAGTGGCAGGTTCACTGAACAGAACAGGTATACAGTGGCGGGTTCACTGAACAGAACAGGTATACAGTGGCGGGTTCACTGAACAGAACAGGTATACAGTGGCGGGTTCACTGAACACAACAGGTATGCAGTGGCGGAATCACTGAACAGGTATACAGTGGCAGGTTCACTGAACAGAACAGGTATACAGTGGCGGGTTCACTGAACAGAACAGGTATACAGTGGCGGGTTCACTGAACAGAACAGGTATGCAGTTGCAGGTTCACTGAACAGAACAGGTATGCAGTGGCGGGTTCACTGAACAGAACAGGTATACAGTGGCGGGTTCACTGAACAGAAAAGGTATACAGTGGCGGGTTCACTGAACAGAACAGGTATACAGTGGTGGGTTCACTGAACAGAACAGGTATACAGTGGCGGGTTCACTGAACAGAACAGGTATGCAGTGGCAGGTTCACTGAACAGAACAGGTATACAGTGGCTGGTTCACTGAACAGAACAGGTATACAGTGGCGGGTTCACTGAACAGAACAGGTATACAGTGGCAGGTTCATTGAACAGAACAGGTATACAGTGGCGGGTTCACTGAACACAACAGGTATGCAGTGGCGGGTTCACTGAACAGGTATACAGTGGCAGGTTCACTGAACAGAACAGGTATACAGTGGCGGGTTCACTGAACAGAACAGGTATACAGTGGCAGGTTCACTGAACAGAACAGGTATACAGTGGCGGGTTCACTGAACAGAACAGGTATACAGTGGCGGGTTCACTGAACAGAACAGGTATGCAGTTGCAGGTTCACTGAACAGAACAGGTATGCAGTGGCAGGTTCACTGAACAGAACAGGTATACAGTGGCGGGTTCACTGAACAGAACAGGTATACAGTGGCGGGTTCACTGAACAGAACAGGTATGCAGTGGCGGGTTCACTGAACAGAACAGGTATGCAGTGGCGGGTTCACTGAACAGAACAGGTATACAGTGGCGGGTTCACTGAACAGAACAGGTATACAGTGGCGGGTTCACTGAACAGAACAGGTATACAGTGGCAGGTTCACTGAACAGAACAGGTATACAGTGGCGGGTTCACTGAACACAACAGGTATGCAGTGGCGGGTTCACTGAACAGGTATACAGTGGCAGGTTCACTGAACAGAACAGGTATACAGTGGTGGGTTCACTGAACAGAACAGGTATACAGTGGCAGGTTCACTGAACAGAACAGGTATACAGTGGTGGGTTCACTGAACTGAACAGGTATGCAGTGGCGGGTTTACTGAACAGAACAGGTATGCAGTGGCAGGTTCACTGAACAGGTATACAGTGGCGGGTTCACTGAACAGAACAGGTATACAGTGGCGGGTTCACTGAACAGAACAGGTATACAGTGGCGGGTTCACAGAACAGGTATACAGTGGCAGGTTCACTGAACACAACAGGTATACAGTGGCGGGTTCACTGAACACAACAGGTATGCAGTGGCAGGTTCACTGAACAGGTATACAGTGGCAGGTTCACTGAACAGAACAGGTATACAGTGGCGGGTTCACTGAACACAACAGGTATGCAGTGGTGGGTTCACTGAACAGAACAGGTATACAGTGGCGGGTTCACTGAACAGAACAGGTATACAGTGGCGGGTTCACTGAACAGAACAGGTATGCAGTGGCGGGTTCACTGAACAGAACAGGTATACAGTGGCATGTTCACTGAACAGAACAGGTATACAGTGGCGGGTTCACTGAACACAACAGGTATGCAGTGGTGGGTTCACAGAACAGGTATGCAGTGGCAGGTTCACTGAACAGGTATACAGTGGCGGGTTCACTGAACAGAACAGGTATACAGTGGCGGGTTCACAGAACAGGTATGCAGTGGCAGGTTCACAGAACAGGAATACAGTGGTGGGTTCACTGAACAGAACAGGTATGCAGTGGCGGGTTCACAGAACAGTACAGGTATGCAGTGGCAGGTTCACTGAACAGGTATGCAGTGGTGGGTTCACTGAACAGGTATGCAGTGGTGGGTTCACTGAACAGGTATGCAGTGGTGGGTTCACTGAACAGGTATGCAGTGGTGGGTTCACTGAACAGGTATGCAGTGGTGGGCTCACAGAACAGGTATGCAGTGGCAGGTTCACTGAACAGAACAGGTATGCAGCCAGGAACAAACTAAGCCTAACTAATCTTTCCCTATGAGAGACAGTCTGCAGCAGCTCGCCCTACTCTCACTAATGCAGGCACACGAGTGAGCGTAATGGCCGCCGCTGCCTGCCTTTTATAAGGGGGGGAGTGGCTCCAGGGGCTAGTGTAGCCTAATTGGCTACACTGGGCCTGCTGACTGTGATGTAGAGGGTCAAAGTTGACCCTCATGGTGCATTATGGGGCGAACCGAACTTCCGCAATACTTCGCCTGCGGGACGCGAACGCGAACCACAGAGGTTCGCATGGAACCGTTCACAGGCGAACCGTTCGGCCCAACTCTACTGGAAAGCCCTCTGTGCTCTCTCAGAGAGGTGTTTGTTTATTTACATTGTAAATAGATACATTTGTATCTAAACCTCAGCACAGACACGGATTTCTAGCTAAATGCAACACTAAAATGTCATGTTTAACCCATTCAGTGAATTTCTGCTAAAATAAAAAAATTGGCATAATAGTTTCTAAGCTGTAAGCAATCTTTTAAAGCAAAGTTGAAATGCTGGGTGTTAGACCACTTTAATTTTGTAATGACATTAGCATGTGTGGGGACAAAGCTACAGCACATGAGCTGGCGCTGGCAACCCTCTGCTGATGCTGAGGTCACTTCCTCACTCTAGTGGAGACCCTACAGGATTCCCACCACAAAGCACTCCTGTGATCACCCACGTCTCCATTGCACACTGGAAAAAAATATGTTATGGGAAGGTGGAAAGTTAGAGGTGGGCCACGTGGGTGACAAATTAATTAGAGTTGAAAGGGATATTGCTTAAATCCATCCTTTATGGATGGGGCAGGTTTGTCTGATTGGTGCAGACTTCATACACTTAAGATTTGGTGTGAACTGTATACACGTGTGCCATCTTCCTCATAGGTTTCTGTTTCATGTGTTATAAATAAAGACAGCACAAATTACTACTGTGCAGGAGCCATGATATTAGCAGAACAACCAGTAACATAACAGGAGTTACTGGAAATGGGAAGTAAACCCCAAAGTCATATATCATAGAGTTGCACTTGCACAAACATAACATCTTCCCCTTTTTAGTGTTAATAAATGAACATTGTAAATTTGAAGAGACACAACAATAATTCATTCTATATTCTATAGATTAAGTCTAATGGGTGGTTTTGAGCATCTGCCACTACGGGTGACAACTGTCCCTTGTACACAGAGTCCTTTAGCCCTCTTGGAAGTTTCTGGGCTCTTCTCATCTCCTGCTGACATACTCCGTGTTTGACTGCTGGTAGGTGTACTAGCTTGCTTAGGACTGTCAGTACCATTGGTCTGAGGCACCCCTTCTATGCATTCCCCACAGACAAGGTGCATGTGTGTGACTGTTGTACTAAGAGAGTCTGGCTTATTAATAGAGTATTGTGATGTAGGTTTTTCTGCCATTCCTAAATCCACATGGTAGCGACGATAAAGAGTTCCATCAATGTCCACAAGATACGAGCGTGATGCAACTTTTTGCAAACAAATGCCCATTCTCCAACGGCCCGTTTGATCCCCAGGTAAAGGTTTCATATGGATTTGTTCTTCAATATTCAACTCCGGCAAATCCCTTGCCAATATGTCATAATGAGCCTTTGACATGTTTAGAAGGCCTGAAGAATGCTTCTAATGCATCCAGGATGGCTTTGGTGTCACTCTTTTGCTCCTCTGTCAGGTTTAGATTATGCTTGTAAACATGGAGGCATTCACTGCCCCTCACCCTCCTCAGAGTTGCTACTTGCACTGCTTCAGGCTTCTCATTTAACCCTATTGCTAGGGAGTAGTCATCAAACTCAGCCCTGAAGTGTCCTAGTTATCAGAGTTGTTTCCGCTTACCCTCATCATCTCAGGCAGTGGAATGCTGTTACCTGCCATCATGCTGTTCTGGCTTGCATCAAATGCTCAATTTCATGTACAGGAGACAGGAGGCACAAACACACTTCCATTGAGTTCGGCGTTCGGGCCGAACATGCCGAACATCTGGCCCATGTTCGGCCTGAACCCGAACATCCAGGTGTTCGCCCAACACTACTGTGCAGGAGCCATGTTATTAGCAGAACAACCAGTAACATAACAACAGTAATTACTGGAAACAGGAAGTAAACCCCACAAACTTAACATCCGTAACAGATTCCTTGCCATCTGAAGTGGGTGAATCACTATCAAAAATGCTGCCTTTAATGGTCATTATTCATGGATCAGTATATACAGGTAGTGCAGAATTATTAGGCAAATTAGTATTTTGACCACATCATCCTCTGTATAGGCTCGAAAGCCTACTACCAATTAAGCATATTAGGTGATGTGCATCTCTGTAATGAGAAGGGGTGTGGTCTAATGACATCAACACCCTATATCAGGTGTGCATAATTATTAGGCAACTTCCTTTCCTTTGGCAAAATGGGTCAAAAGAAGGACTTGACAGGCTCAGAAAAGTCAAAAATAGTGAGATATCTTGCAGAGGGATGCAGCACTCTTAAAATTGCAAAGCTTCTGAAGCGTGATCATTGAACAATCAAGCGTTTCATTCAAAATAGTCAACAGGGGCACAAGAAGCGTGTGGAAAAACCAAGGTGCAAAATAACTGCCCATGAACTGAGAAAAGGCAAGCGTGCAGCTGCCAAGATGCCACTTGCCACCAGTTTGGCCATATTTCAGAGCTGCAACATCACTGGAGTGCCCAAAAGCACAAGGTGTGCAATACTCAAGGTAAGAAAGGCTGAAAGATGACCACCACTGAACAAGACACACAAGCTGAAACGTCAAGACTGGGCCAAGAAATATCTCAAGACTGATTTTTCTAAGGTTTTATGGACTGATGAAATGAGAGTGAGTCTTGATGGGCCAGATGGATGGGCCCGTGGCTGGATTGGTAAAGGGCAGAGAGCTCCAGTCCGACTCAGACGTCAGCAAGGTGGAGGTGGAGTACTGGTTTGGGCTGGTATCATCAAAGATGAGCTTGTGGGGCCTTTTCGGGTTGAGAATGGAGTCAAGTCAAGGGTATAAAAGAAGAAAAACTAATGACATGGCCTCCTTGTTCACCTGATCTGAACCCCATTAAGAACCTGTGGTCCATCATAAAATGTGAGATTTACAAGGAGGGAAAACCGTACACCTCTCTGAACAGTGTCTGGGAGGCTGTGGTTGCTGCTGCACGCAATGTTGATGGTGAACATATCAAAACACTGACAGAATCCATGGATGGAAGGCTTTTGAGTGTCCTTGCAAAGAAAGGTGGCTATATTGGTCACTGATTTGTTTTTGTGTTGTTTTTGAATGTCAGAAATGTGTATTTGTGAATGTTGAGATGTTATATTGGTTTCACTGGTAAAAATAAATAATTGAAATGGGTATATATTTGTTTTTTGTTGAGTTGCCTAATAATTACCGGTATGCACAGTAATAGTCACCTGCACACACAGATATCCCCCTAAAATAGCTAAAACTAAAAACAAACTAAAAACTACTTTCAAAAATATTCAGTTTTGATATTAATGAGTTTTTTGGGTTCATTGAGAAACATGGTTGTTGTTCAATAATAAAATTATACTTTAAAAATACAACTTGCTTAATAATTCTGCACTCCCTGTAAGGTGGATAGACTTATCGGCAGATTGGCAACAACATAGCAAGAAATATCACTGCTTTCAAATAATTGAGACTGGCATCTCTAATGCCTATTACACACCATGCAATTTCCCAACAGATAGCTGGTCGAATAGATCAGAAAAATGATTGTAAATCAGATCAGACCTTATCTATTTGACTGTCTATCTGACATAGTGTGTACCAGGCATAACATAAACCTAGAGAGTGCTATACATTGACATAAATTATCCCTACTCTTCAATCAACACTCACTGCTGCCATTAACCTTTTTCTAACATCAATGATCAGTCACCAGTCCACAGTGGTTGAAGTGGCTTGCTTCTAGACAAGACAAGACAAGACAAATAACATTTATATTGCGCTTTTCTCCTTGCGGACTCAAAGCGCCAGAGCAGAGCAGCAGCCACTAGGGCGCGCTCTATTGGCAGTAGCAGTGTAAAGGAGACTTGCCAAAGGTCTCCTACTGAATAGGTGCTGGCTTACTGAACAGGCAGAGCCGAGATTCGAACCCAGGTCTCCTGTGTCAGAGGCAGAGCCCTTAACCATTCTACCCTAGCCAACTCTGGGTTACTGTGTCTAGATATCCTATCTCCCTAGTCTGGTTATCTCTAATGTGCTATTTTGCTAGTAATATTTATTAAGATACAAATAAAATGTCCAAACAGCTTTTATGCAACAGTTTGTATAGATAATTCAAATGTTTTCCATGATTGAGGCTAGGTTCACAGTGGTCAGTTGCATATCACACACGTTATGACTGTGGACTGCAATGGAGACTTGCTATAGACTTTAACCTCCCTGGCGGTCAATTGATTTGCGCCGGCGCGACCGCGGGAGGTTTTTTTAGCCTAATTTTTTTTGATCATATAGCTAGCCTAGCGCTAGCTACATGATTCCCCCCTCCCTGCGGCGTCCCTCCCACCCCTCCGATCGCCGCCGGCGATCAAGCCCATCCGGAAATCCCGTTCTAAACGGGATTTCCTTCAGGGCTTCCCCCGTCGCCATGACAACGAACGGAGTGACGTCATCGACGTCGTGATGTCACAGGGAGTCCCGATCCACCTGGCGATTGGCCAGGCTGCGCAAGGGGTATGCGGGGGGGCCCTGTATTGAGGCGGGTAGTTGCGCATCGCTGGCGGGCGGCGGCGATCGCAACAAACACGCAGCTAGCAAAGTGCTAGCTGCGTGTTTGTAAAAAAAATATGCAAATCGGCCCAGCAGGGTCTGAGCAATCCTCCGTGGCGGCATACCCCGAGCTCAGCTCGGGATTACCGCCAAGGAGGTTAATACAAAGCCTGCATGCAGCGAGTTAGAATAGTGTGATCTGTTACTGTGAACAGGCCCATAGAATTGTATTGGCAATGAGTTGACACTCAACTGACCACTGTGAACAGGGCCTAAATTATTGGCAACTGCTGACACCATTGGTAAAAGAAACTCTATTGAAAAAATATTTACATTACATTTAGGGGACTATAATGAATCCTATGTTGAATCAAGTGGCTTTATATATGGAAATGGTGACATACATGTTACTTCAAGGATGAATAAAGAAAACCAGACACAAAATGGTAAGTTTTTTTTGTTTTGTTTTGTTTTTTACAAATTTTTATGGCATCACAAAATAAGACATTGATTTCACAGTCAGATAAAGTTTGCAGAAAAGGTGTAAAAAGTTGTATATACCTTTTATTTTTCATATTTATTTAACCCCTTTAACCCCCTAATGAGCAAAAGTATTTCATACGTGTATAATGAGAATTCATGTTTTGCAATGTTTACATTTAACTCTAAGGGCCCTTTTCCACCAGCGCGTTTGCGCTGGCTGAATCGCAAAACCGCAAACCGCTAGCGATTTTACAATCGCTACGGTTTGCTTTTTAACATAGGAATCGCGGTAGGTCATTTCCACTACCGCGATTCGCTTTTGTCGGGAACGCGAACGCGCGGCGGAGCGATAATTGCCGCGATTTTGCTATGCAGTGCATAGCATAGCAAAATCGCGGCCGCAAACGTCGGGGGAATCGTCGGTTTTGCGATTCAGCAATCGCTAGCGTTCAGCATGAACGCTAGCGATTGCAGGTGGAAAAGGGCCCTTAAAACTGTCTTTTTTTTCTCTTACTGCTGTGTGTATTGGCACAAACCTTCTACACATTTGACAAGACTCAATTTCTTGGTCAAACATTATAAAATTAGTTTTCATTTACGTTTATTCAGGATCAATATGAAGAAAATCACTATTTTTATAAGTTTCATGTGTTGCCTTGCAGTGGCGGCTCCAGGACATATTTTTGGGGATGCTATGCAGGTGCTGGATAATTTTGCAGGGAGGCACGCTGAAAATTGGGGGGAGGGGGCGTGGCCAAAAGAGGACGTGGCCATCAAAAGAGGGGCGTGGTAAAGTGCTGGAGTATATTCCACTGCTATATAAATACATAATGATATGGTAGGATATAAGAGAATAGGATTAGATTGTGAGCTCTTCCGAGAACCTGACTATGTATTCTGTAAAGTGCTTGAGAAGATGTTACTGCTATATAAATATAGTATGGACAGTACACTGACAGGATTACAGTGTGAGCTCCTCTGAGGACACAGTGACATGATTATGTACAGCCTACACCACACCACCCCTCCTCCTCCCAGCTACCCCCCCATCAACAGACTCACAAAATGGCGCCAGACAAATCGCCCCCCTGCCCCCCCACCATCACAGTCTCACAGACTTACTGATTCTCAGTGCTGCACCACTATAAATCCAGGCACTGCAGTCCAGGCAGTCTGTGTGTCTCTCTCTGGCCGGGTCGGGAGGTGTTGTGTTAGGCTCTGGCCTGACCGCTGGCGCCATTTTGACTGCACAGTCAGATCTGTCACAGATCTGACTGTGCAGTCAAAATGGCGCCAGCGGCCAGGCCAGAGCCTAACACAACACCTCCCGACCCGACCCATCATCTGTCTGTGCAATCAAATTGGCACCAGCGGCCAGGCCAGAGCCTACACACACACCCGGCCCGGCCCAACCCGATTCCCACAGCTGCCCCACAATAAAAAGAGGCAGGCACTGTCTGGCAGGCAGCCGGGCGGCAGGCAATGAAAGACCCCAGCCGGGCGGGACCCAACCCCCTCCGCCGCCCGATGCCTGCGCTGAACTGGCTGGGGGGAATGAGAGTGACTCACAGCAATCCTCCGGCTCATCTCATCTCGCTCTCGGCTCCTCTCGGCTCGCTCTCGTATCGCTCTTGGCTTCCTCTCTCCTCACGGCTCCGCCCTCACCACGCCAACACACGCGGTGTGCACAGTTTTATGCTGCCTGGCCGAGTGACGTCACATCAGTGTGCGCTGCGCATGGAACATCTGACGTTGGCCGCACACAGCAAGGGAGACAGCGTGTGAGTGCCATGGAGATGGGGCTGGGGCTGGGCTACAGGGCTAGTGACTGGCAGACAGGGCTGAGTGGGTCAAATTAAAGCAGGCAGAGAAAAAGATGAGAAATGCCGGCACTGCTGTAAACTGCTTGTTTATTCATAACACATGGTGCAACATTGTGGATTCAAATTTATGCATATTGAGAATTACAGACGTATCGCGCAGATGCGCTTCTACGGAGGCTGCCATCTGCACGAAACGGCCGTAAGGCTCTCATCCCCCAGCACCCACCGCACAGCTTTACCAGCACACCAGTATGTTACTTCTCAATATGCATAAATTTGAATCCACAATGTTGCACCATGTGTTATGAATAAACAAGCAGTTTACAGCGGTGCCGGCATTTCTCATCTTTTTCTCTGCCTGCATATGATGTCTATCTGAGCCTGAGCACGCTGGTCTATCTACATCGCACCGGATACTTGGTCTGCACCCCTGCAACCCTCCCTGCACACCTAGCTGCAGTGCCAGCACCATTCTATCCTACCTTCCTTTGTGACCTCAAATTAAAGCAACAGAGCGGCGCCAGCTGCTGCTATGAAAAAAAAAATTACAATCAGCACCTCCGCCGCCCGATGCCTGCGCTGAACTGGCTGTGGGGACTGAGAGTGACTCTCGGCTCCTCTCGGCTCGCTCTCGGCTCGCTCTCGTATCGCTCTTGGCTTCCTCTCTCCTCACGGCTCCGCCCTCACCACGCCAACACACGCGGTGTGCACAGTTTTATGCTGCCTGGCCGAGTGACGTCACATCAGTGTGCGCTGCGCATGGAACATCTGACGTTGGCCGCACACAGCAAGGGAGACAGCATGTGAGTGCCATGGAGATGGGGCTGGGGCTGGGCTACAGGGCTAGTGACTGGCAGACAGGGCTGGGTGGGTCAAATTAAAGCAGGCAGAGAAAAAGATGAGAAATGCCGGCACTGCTGTAAACTGCTTGTTTATTCATAACACATGGTGCAACATTGTGGATTCAAATCTATGCATATTGAGAAGTAACATACCGGTGTGCTGGTAAAGCTGAGCGGTGGGTGCTGGGGGATGAGAGCCTTACAGCCGTATCGCGCAGATGCGCTTCTACGGAGGCTGCCATCTGCGTGAAACGGCTGTAAGGCTCTCATCCCCCAGCACCCACCGCACAGCTTTACCAGCACACCGGTATGTTACTTCTCAATATGCACAAATTTGAATCCACAATGTTGCACCATGTGTTATGAATAAACAAGCAGTTTACAGCAGTGCCGGCATTTCTCATCTTTTTCTCTGCCTGCATATGATGTCTATCTGAGCCTGAGCACACTGGTCTATCTACATCGCACCGGATACCTGGTCTGCACCCCTGCAACCCTCCCTGCACACCTAGCTGCAGTGCCAGCACTTTTCTATTCTACCTTCCTTTGTGACCTCAAATTAAAGCAACAGAGCGGCGCCAGCTGCTGCTATGAAAAAAAAAAATTACAATCAGCACCTGTTTTTTTAGGGGGTGCAAATAGGGTGCTTGGACAAATTTAGGGGGTGCTTCAGCACCCCATAGCACTCCCCTGGTGCCGCCCCTGTTGCCTTGATACAAGTTTACTAGGGATGAACGGGCGAGATCAGGGCTGGGTTTGTGCATTTTACCGCCCAAGGCACGCTGTCATCGACCCCATTGCACACCTGCCCCGTTATGGGCGAGATTAATCAGAAGTTAGGCCCTGTTCACAGTGGTCAGTTGCGTTGCAATCTTTTGTGCAAAGAGTACAAGTTTCCCCCAAACCTAGTGAGAAATTAAATGAAATTTCCCTGTATTAACCTATTGGGGACCACAGCAATGAGATCCTGCACAGCTACCGCGGTGCATCTACTCTGATCCAGCATAGGATCTACGCCGTCGGTTTCCCGCGCCCCCCCCCCCCCCCCCCCCCGCCGATCGGGTGTCTGACAGTCACTTGACAGCCGGAAAGTTAATTAATGCGTAAGGAGCCAGTTTCATTGGATCGTTACCTTGTGATCACTGTGAGCCAATCACAGTGATCACTGGGCAGAAAGCAACAAAGTTGCTTTCTCTTCCGCCCTCCCTGTCAGACTGTCAGCGATCTCTGAATAGACATGATCTTGCTGCTGTGAATCGTTCAACCATTACGCGCACTTTACACAAGGAGATGCTGTATGCAAGAGTGATGCAGATGAAGCCTTTTCTCCTCCCACAGCACAAACAGACGCTTGAGCTATGCTAAAGCACATTTGGACAAGCCAGCTTCATTTTGGAATAAGGTGCTGTGGACTCATGAAACTAAAATGGAGTTATTTGGGCATAACAAGGGGCGTTATGCTCAGAGGAAAAATAACACAGCATTCCAAGAAAAACACCTGCTACCTACAGTAAAATATGGTGGTGGTTCCATCGAGCTGTGGGGCTGTCTGGCCAGTGCAGGGACTGGGAATCTTGTATCAGCAGATTCTGTATCAGTATCAGCAGATTCTGGAGACCAATGTCCAGGGATCAGTGACAAAGCTGAAGCTGTGTCGGGGCTGGATCTTTGAACAAGACAACGACCCTAAACACTGCTCAAAATCCACTAAGGAATTCATGTAGAGTAGCATGTACAACCTTCTGGAATGGCCATCTCAGTCCCCAGACCTGAATGTATTTGAAAATCTCTGGTGTGAGTAAAAGAGAGCTGTTCATGCTCGGAAGCCATCAAACCTGAATGAACTAGAGATCAGGGATGCTCATCCGGATTTTGGGTATCCGGGTAACTCGAATATCGGACCATTTTTACCCTATCCGGCCGGATCCGGATTCTGGATAGTTGGGCAGATATCAGGATAGCTATCTGCAGATAGTTTCACCACTGACCCAGATATCCGAACCCGGATTACAGGTTCAATAGCAAAAAGGACCACCCCCACCTCTCCCTCTCCCTCTCTCTCTCTCCCCCCCCTCTCCCCCTCTCCCTCTCTCTCCAAATCCAAATCCAAATCCAAAAAAGGTTTATTGGCAGGACCAAATACATTTAGCATTGCCAAAGCAAAACAAAACATTAACATGGGGGGGGGGGGTTGTGGGAATAAGGGAAGGATAAAGAGGGTTGGGGTATATAGTCCATAGGTGTGTGGAGGATGTAAGGGACAGCATGGGGGACTGGGATATACAGTCCATAGGGGGGTATTGAGGGGAATACATACTCCATGTAGGTGTAGCTGTTAGTGGACACCAGTGGGGAGCCATTTAATATAAATGAGGAGGTGGGGGTTTTATTTCCATTCTTCTTCTGGAACACCATCACTTTTGTCTTCTTTGGGTTGATGGGCAGTGCCCATGTGGTACAGATAGTCTCCAATACTGACAGACTGTCCTGTAGTCCTTTCTCTGTTGGGGAGAGCAGCACAAGGTCATCTGCATACAGCAGGAACTTCACCTCACGGTCATGCAGGAGGATCCCTGGAGCTGGGGAGGATTCCAGGGCTACAGCCAGTTGGTTAATGTATATGTTAGAGTGTTGGGCTCAGACTGCAGCCCTGCCTGACTCCTCGACCCTGCTTGAAGAACGCACTTCTCTTCCCATCTACTTTCACACTGCATTGGTTCCCAGTATATGAACTCTTGATGACATCATAGGTTTTTCCTCCTATTCCACTCTCTAGAAGTTTTAGGAAAAGGCCTGGGTGCCACACTGAGTCAAACGCCTTCTTAAAATCAACAAAGCAAGCGTGTATTTTGCCACGTGAGCTCTGGACATGGGTCTTGATGAGGCTGTGCAGTGTGTAGATGTGATCGGTTGTGCGGTGGTTTGGCATGAACCCGGCTTGGATTTTGCTGAGTATGTCCTGCTGTGTGAGGAAGGAGAGGATCCTCTTATTGATGATGCTGTTAAACAGTTTCCCCAGTGTGCTGCTGACACAGATTCCTCTGTAGTTTGCTGGATCATATCTGTCTCCATTCTTGTAGATGGGTGTTATGAGGCCTTCACTCCAGGCCTGAGGAAAGGAGCCCGCACTCAGGATAAGGCTGAATAGTCTTGCGAGTGCCTCATGTATGTCCGGGGGGCTGTATTTGATCATCTCTGGTAGGATGCCATCGGTACCGCTAGCCTTCTTACATTTTATCACCTTTGTTCTTTCTCTTATTTCCTGCACCGTGATTGGTGTATCCAGAGGGTTTTGAAAGTCCTTGATTGTCTCCTCCATGTCCTTCAGTTTTGCGACTATTTGTTTCTGCTCCAGGGTTTGGGCATTTTCTGGGATGTCTTTGTAGAGGTTCCTGAAGTAGTGGAGCCAGATGTGTCCATTTTGGATATGAAGAGGGCTTTTTTTAGGCTTTGCACCGATATGGTTCCAGGTCTCCCAGAATGAGTTGTCTTGGAGGGAGTCCTCCAGCTGTTGGAGTTTGTGGGAGATGTGGCTCTGTTTTTTCCGCCTGAGGGTGTCTTTGTATTGTCTCTGTAGGTGGTCATGGGTTTCCCTTAGGTCTCGGTTGTTGGGGTCTCTGTGTTTTTGGTTAGAGGCTGCCCTTAGCGAATTACGTAGAGCAGGGATGGTCGTAGTTTTACGCAATTTCGCTTCGCCTAACTACGGCTTCGAAAACAAATATTCGCTTCGTATGCATTTCGTAGAATACGCGTTAAAATACGCAATTACGCGAAGCATAGTGTATGCGGATACTTATGCCCCTATGTAGAAAATTGTACGTATTAATGGAACCCTTCTATGCGTACATTCCCCTTTCCAATGCGTAAATTTGTATGCATACAATCGCATGCGGAAAATTAGACGCGAGTAACGCGTTCGTAGTTCACTACGCAATACACATGTTAACTACGTATAGTGGGCGTAAGCTACGCATAGCGGTACTTCGCTACACGTAAATTCGTAAGCGTAGTTTTGAAACTTCGCCTATGAACTACGATGCGTAGATGCGAACTACGATGCGTAGATTCGCACTGGCGTAGTTTCTGCTCATCCCTGGTGGTAATGTAAGGGTTATGCCTGCTTCACACTGACAGACCAAACGCCGCGTTTACCGAGATTGAGCTCTAACAAGTCTGTAAGGTCCTTAGGTGTGTGGGCGCTGCATGCACGCTCAACTGAGGCAGATTGGCTCAGTGTACAGCTACATTTTTATTTTTTTCTAGGGCCTATTTGTGAATGTTATTGATAAAAAATTATTTTGAAAGTTATTTATGTATAGAAAAGTTATTTATAACAATTTTTTTTTTATAAAAAGACAACATTTCAAGGTAATGGGCAGCACGGTGGTGTAGTGGTTAGCTCTCTCGCCTTGCAGCGCTGGGTCCCTGGTTCGAATCCCAGCCAGGGCACTATCTGCAAAGAGTTTGTATCTTCTCTCCGTGTCTGCGTGGGTTTCCTCCGGGCACTCCGGTTTCCTCCCACATTCCAAAAACATACGGATAAGTTAATTGGCTCCCCCTAAAAATTGGCCCTAGACTACAGTACTTACACTACATAATGTAGACATATGGCAATGGTAGGGATTAGATTGTGAGCTCCTTTGAGGGACAGTTAGAGACAAGACAATATATATATATATATACACTGTACAGCGCTGCGTAATATGTCGGCGCTATATAAATACTAAATAATAATAATAAAAAAAGGTAATATTTATATAATTTCAATGATAATTTTCAAAAAAATTTAAGTCAGCAGGTGTCAGGCTGGCAGCAGGCTTGGCTGCCATTTATGGTGGGGGTGGTGTCACCAACTCCACTGCAGAGCCACGCAGTGGAGGCTTGCCATTAGTGTTCAGTGGGGTGGCAGGCTGGTATTAGGCCTGCCTGACATTCATGGTGGTGGTGGCACCACCAACTCCAATGCAGAGCCATGCAGTGGAGGCTTGCAAGCAATGAAATGCAGGCTACCTGAAACTCCATCATGGTGTCAGCCACACAAGAATAAGAATGAAAGGTGGTGGTGGTATGTGTGAACTAGCACCCTCCTTTTTTTAGTTTACCTTATTTGACAAAGTTAATTATGACAAATTAAAACATACAAATTTTTTTTACAAATTGAAAATTGAAGTGTTATTTATAACATTTTACAATGTTTTTTTTCTGAAATGTTAAGTCAGCAGGTGTCTGCTTGAAGCCTGCTAGTACTGCCATGGTATGTAGGATGTTACTGAAGTCCTTCACTGCATGGCTGGCACCTTGTTGGTTTGGTTCATATGGGTTGTGATAAAATTTTGTCAGCAGTTCTTGGATTTTGGCAGTTATGGTCATGTTGGTGTATTCGGTGGCAGACTGTTTGGGCCATTTGAGGGGTGGTGGCAGCTTGTAGAGACCGGTCTGATGAGGCTGCTGTGTGGTTGGCTTGTCGGTGGATTTCAGGTACAGCAGGACAGGTGTGTTTCATGGGTGACTATGAGGGCATTGATGTTTATGGGATCTGTGTCTGTGACAGCATAATCTACCACACTGCTGCCTACGTGTGAGTTCATAGTGAATCTCCCAAGAGAGTCACCCCTGGTTCGCCCATTCATTATGTATAGGCCGAGGCTCCGACACAGGTTCAACAGGGCTTTCCCGCTTTTGTTTACTGTCTTGTCATAGCTGTTTCTTGCTGTCTGCATTGGTTCCTGGTAATGGCTCTCTCCTCCAAGTATGTATGTTTTTCCCTCAGAGGTCAGATAGTCCTTCTCTGTGCCTGTTCTGGCATTAAGGTCTCCATAGATGAGTACTCTGCCCTGAGACTGGAAGTGGCTGGCTTCTCTTTGTAGGACCTCATAAATATCAGGTTTGTAGTAAGGGGACTCTGTTGGGGGGATATATGCTGCACACAGGTACATGTTAGACTGAGCGGTGAGGATGGAGCGGTTTATTTTGATCCAGATGTGGCTGTCTCCTCATTTGAGAGCTTTAATGTGCTCTGTAAGCTCCTCCTTGTACCAGATTAGTATGCCTCCTGAACGACGACCCTGTTTAACGTTCTTGTTTTTCTGTGAAGATACAGAAAATTCCCTGTATCCCATGGGTGCAAGAGATTCAACCCCTGCCCGGGTCCATGTCTCCAGGAGGATTTGAATATCAATGTTTTCAAGTCTCTTTTTAAAGTCTGGATCATTTGTTTTGCATCCAAAAGCTGAGGCATTCATCCCTTCAATGTTCCAGCTACTGATAATGAGTGATGTCATTTTGAGTCTGTATACCTTGTAATGAGCAGGGATTGTCATAGGACTCAATATTATTGGGGTGTCGCATCAGTATACTATATAAAGTGCTAGAAAAAGTCCTGATTTCCGCCATGTTTCGTGTTGCCATTGTGAGTCAGGCGGTTTCCTCCACATTTGTTGTGTTTGTGGGGGCTCTCTTTGGTAACGCTTTATTGGAGTTTGCCATCTGTGTGTTGGATTAGGTCTTTCTTGGGGTCTCTGAGGTCTATTAAAGAGGAACTGTAACGCCAAAACGGCCCCTGGGGGGTACTCACCTCGGGTGGGGGAAGCCTCAGGATCCTAATGAGGCTTCCCACGCCGTCCTGCGTCCCTCGGGGGTCTCGCTGTAGCCCTCCGTGCAGTCCGGGCAGCGGTGACGTCATTATTTACCTTCCTGGCTCCTGCGCAGGCGCTCTGATGCCTCTCGGCGCCGAAGTAGGCGGAAATACCCGATCGCCGTCGGGTCTGCTCTACTGCGCAGGCGCAAGTTTCCGGCGCCTGCGCAGTAGAGCGGACCCGACGGAGATTGGGTATTTCCGTCTATTTCCGTGCCGAAAGTCGCCACAGCGCCCCCGCTGGAGCCAGCAAAGGTAAATATTGAACTGACAGTCGGCACAGTCGCCGGCTGTTCGGAGGGCTGCGGCGAGACCCCCGTGGGACAGAGGACGGCGTGGGAAGCCTCATTAGGATCCGGAGGCTTCCCCCACCCGAGGTGAGTACCCCCCAGGGGAGGTTTTTGTTGTTACAGAGTCTCTTTAAGTACCATGTCCTTAAACTCCTTTGCAAGGAGGCTGACTCCTTGTTTGCTAAGGTGCTTGTTGTTGTACAGGTGGTGGGTTGTGATTGTGGTGTGCCGTGCCAGTTGTATGCCTGGTGAGGATCTGAGATTGGAGGCCAGCTTTGCATTGATTTGTTGGATTGTCTGGTGAGAGATATCTTTTCTTGGGAGCAGGGAAGAGAGGATAATCTTTGTATTGGGGAATTTCAGCTGTGCCCTTTTTGCAATTTGTGACAGTTTGTCTGTGATGGTTTCTTGGTCTATGGTGTTTTGTTTAATGTCATTGGTCCCGGTGTGCAGGATGAGATGTTTTGGGTCAGTGAAATGAGGCTCATTAATGACCCCTGCTACTTGTTCAATAGTTGAGCAGGTGATTTTAATAACATTCTTCTCTGGAAAGAGTCTCTTTATGTCCAGGTATGTCTATGTCTATATTAGAGTCTATAATCAGCACAAGGTCTGGGCTGCGAGGTCTATAGGAGCCATTTGCTTGGTGTTTAGGCTTGGGCTCTGGAGTGTTGGGTGGGGCAGTCTTGGCAGCATTTGGGGAGGGGTCTGGCTGGCAGTGGCTGGGCTCTGGGGTGTTGGGTGGGCATGTGTTGGTGGAGCTGGGAAAAAAGGGCGCATGCCGCTAGTGGACAAAAAGGGCGCCGCCATTCACTCCCATAATAAATAGCGTTTAATGGGCGCCGGGTAGGAAAAAAGGGCGCCGGAGGTAAATAAAGTTTATAAACGGCGCCAGGAGCTAAATAAAGTTTACAAACGGCGCCCGGAGCTGTTTAATGATTTATAACTGAACTTGTGGTGATTTACGTTTATAAAATGCACCCGTGCCGAATAACGTTTATGAAAATACTAAACATATTTATCTTATTTAAATAATTAAAACATTATTTAAAGTTTTATCCCTTACTGTTTGTAAAACATTATTATTCACAAAATAAAGCGATCAGTACGTAACGTAAATTGCAAAATATTTTTTTAATCCACAATTAGTAAAACATAATTATCCACATAATAAAGGGGGGTCTTAGGTTTAGGCACCAACAGGGGGGTCTTAGGTTTAGGCACCAACAGGGGGGTCTTAGGTTTAGGCATTAACAGGGGGGTCTTAGGTTTAGGCATTAACAGGGGGGTCTTAGGTTTAGGCACCAACAGGGGGGTCTTAGGTTTAGGCACCAACAGGGGGGTCTTAGGTTTAGGCACCAAGAGGGGGGTCTAGGGGTTAGGGGTAGGTACAGGGAGGGTTACTTAGGCACCAACAGGGGGGTCTTAGGTTTAGGCACCAACAGGGGGGTCTTAGGTTTAGGCACCAACAGGGGGTCTTAGGTTTAGGCACCAACAGGGGGGTCTTAGGTTTAGGCACCAACAGGGGGGTCTTAGGTTTAGGCACCAACAGGGGGGTCTTAGGTTTAGGCACCAACAGGGGGGTCTTAGGTTTAGGCACCAACAGGGGGGTCTAGGGGTTAGGGGTAGGTACAGGGAGGGTTACTTAGGCACCAACAGGGGGGGTCTTAGGTTTAGGCACCAACAGGGGGGTCTTAGGTTTAGGCACCAACAGGGGGGTCTAGGGGTTAGGGGTAGGTACAGGGAGGGTTACTTAGGCACCAACAGGGGGGGTCTTAGGTTTAGGCACCAACAGGGGGGTCTTAGGTTTAGGCACCAACAGGGGAGTCTAGGGGTTAGGGATAGGTACAGGTAGGGTTCTGTGTAAGAGTAGGCTTAGGTATAGTTTTAGTAAAATTTTAGTAATAATTACTAATGTATTACAACACTTATTACGAACGTAGTTATATTTATATCATCTTTATAAACAACATTTTCAGATTTTATTATAAGAACAAACCATAAATGACGGTTATTCACAATAATATACAATTATAACAATAAAACATATATTATTGGTTTTTTTATAAACGTAATTATAAGTTTAACTTTTGAAACAGGGAAGATTAACGTTTTCACAATTTCCGATTTCATAAACATTATTTAATGATTTATAATTTTGTTAAACATTATTTGTAAACGAAATATAGCACACTATATTTATAAACCCTATTAATGATTAATTATTATTTAGAGTTTACACCCCGCGCCCTTTTTGTCCAGGCGCCCTTTTTGTACGTACGCGTGTTGGTAGCATTTGGGGAGGGGTCTGGTTGGCTGTGGTGATCTTTGGTGTCTACTGTATCTTGTGTGTGGTGTACAGTGCAGTCCTCAATCAGCGCACGACTTGTGGGAACCTTTGTACATTTTGTTGTCACCTCTTCTTTTGGCTGATTTAATATCTGTATTTTCCGGATCTCCTCCTTAAGCTGTGAATTCTCCTCCTGCAGTTGTTGAAGAGATGCTTTGATTTCACCCAGGGCTTCAGTGTGCTCAGATTTCAGCCTGGCTAGTTCTTCTCTCAGTTGGTCATTTGCACTTTTCACACCTTGGTTTCTTTGATACTAATCTCTGAAGAGGGTGAAGTCTATCTCTAGATTAGACAGACAATCTCTGAGGGTCTCCAGGGAGGGGTGTGATTGAGAGTCTCTGGGGGGCAGTTTTTCTCCCTGTTTTGTAGTTTTATCCTCACATTTTTGTGTAGCAGGGTTATTTATGGTTTTATAGTTTTCTGCTTTTTCTCTGATATGGGGAAATAGCTTCTCAAATAGAGATGAGCGTAATGACGTAATTATGATTTCGCGAATTTTCGCGTAATTAGTGTAATTACGATTATGGCCGTAAGTGCATAATCGTAATGATGAAGGATTTCGTGAAATTTCGCGTAAGCGTAATTTTCGCGTAATTTTTCGCATTACAGTGGTTATTACGAAATTAATGCGTATGGCCATGCTCCCAAGCGGAAAAGTTGACGCATGGATCAATGTTAGGTAGCCGCCGACTTTAAGGGTTAATAGCAAAGCCCCCTTAAATGCTAAGAGCCTCAAATTTGGAGAGTATATTAAGGAGATCAGAAGGAATAAGAGGAAAAATTTTTTTTCAAAAAGACTTTATAGTTTTTCAGAAAATCGATGTTAAAGTTTCAAAGGAAAAATGTATACATTTAAAAACCCGCCGACTTTAACAGTTAATAGCAAAGCCTGCTTAAAGTTTAGGAACACCAAATTCCCAGGGTATAAAAATGGGATCAGTAGGAATAAGAGGAAAAATTTTTTTTCAAAAAGACCTTATAGTTTTTGAGAAAATCGATTTTTAAGTTTCAAGGCGGAAAATGTCTTTCAAATGCGGAAAATGTCAGTTTTGTTTGCACAGGTAACAATAGTGTATTATTTTCATACATTCCCCCAAGTGGGAAGAGTTTCACTTACTTCGTTCTGAGTGTGGGAAATATAAAAAAAAAAAACGACGTGGGGTCCCCCCTCCCAGACCTCTTTAACCCCTTGTCCCCCATGCAGGCTGGGATAGCCAGAATGCGGAGCACCGGTCGCGTGGGGCTCCGCACCCTGACTATACCAGCCCGCATGGTCCATGGATTGGGGGGTCTCGGAAGTAGAGGGGCAGCCAAGCTTTCCCCTCCCCCTCCGAGCCCTTGTCCAATCCAAGGACAAAGGGCTCTTCTCCACCTCCGATGGGCGGTGGAGGTGGAGGCCGCGATTTCCTGGGGGGGGGGGGGGGGGGTTCATGGTGGCATCTGGGAGTCCCCTTTAAAAAGGGGTCCCCCAGATGCCCACGCCCCCTCCCAGGAGAAATGAGTATAGAGGTACTTGTACCCCTTACCCATTTCCTTTAAGAGTTAAAAGTAAATAAACACACAAACACTTAGAAAAAGTATTTTAATTGAACAAAAAACATAAGCACGAAAAAAGTCCTTTAATATTCTTAATTAACCATTAATACTTACCTGTCCCTTTAAATAAATGATCCCTCGCAATATCCTCGGAAATTGACTAATCAGTTACAATGTAACAAAGTTATTACAATGTAACAACTTTGTTACATTGTAACTACGCCGCACCCGGCGTCACTCGCCGCTCAGCCGCCGCATACACTTACGCGTCCGTGCAGGACGCTAAGTCCCCGCCGACTCCCGCTGTCCACCCCACCCACATCTGTCACCCACATGTAGGTGACATGTGGGTGACATGTGGGAGAGGCGGGGAGGTAATAACTTTGTTACATTGTAACTGATTAGTCAATTTCCGAGGAAATGGGTAAGGGGTACAATTACCTCTATACTCATTTCTCCTGGGAGGGGGGGGGTGGGCATCTGGGGGACCCCTTTTTAAAGGGGACTCCCAGATGCCACCATGAACCCCCCCCCCAGGAAATCGCGGCCTCCACCTCCAGGGGAGGACAAGGGGTTAAAGAGGGGTCAAAGAGGTATTCCCCCCAATACCCCCCTATGGACTGTATATCCCAGTCCCCCAAGCTGTCCCTTACATCCTCCACACACCTATGGACTATATACCCCAACCCCCTTTATCCTTCCCTTATTCCCACAATCCCCCCCCCCCCATGTTAATGTTTTGTTTTGTTTTGCTTTGGCAATGCTAAATGTATTTGGTCCTGCCAATAAAGCTTTTTTGGATTTGGATTTGGATTTGGTCTGGGAGGGGGGACCCCACGTCGTTTTTTTTTTTATATTTCCCACACTCAGAACGAAGTAAGTAAAACTCTTCCCACTTGGGGGGATTTTATGAAAATAATACACTATTGTTACCTGTGCAAAAAAACCTGACATTTTCCGCATTTGAAAGACATTTTCCGCCTTGAAACTTAAAAATCGATTTTCTCAAAAACTATAAGGTGTTTTTGAAAAAAAAAATTTTCTTCTTATTCCCACTGATCCCCTTAATATACCCTGGGAATTTGGTGTTCCTAAACTTTAAGCAGGCTTTGCTATTAACCGTTAAAGTCGGCGGGTTTTTAAATGTATACATTTTTCCTTTGAAACTTTAACATCGATTTTCTGAAAAACTATAAGGTCTTTTTGAAAAAAAAAAATTTCCTCTTATTCCTTCTGATCTCCTTAATATACTCTCCAAATTTGAGGCTCTTAGCATTTAAGGGGGCTTTGCTATTAACCCTTAAAGTCGGCGGCTTTTTTATACGGGAGTGTAATGGTTTAATGCGAAATTACGGTATGAACAAAACGCGAAATTACGCGTTGAAAATTACGTTTACGATATTTTCAATTACGATTTTAATGGCAATTACGCTACCGTAATTTCGCATCGTAATCGCAAATTTCGCATGCGTAATTATAGTAATGCGAAATTACGAAAATTTCGGCTCAACTCTATTCTCAAATTCATCCAGTCTGCATTTAGCACCTTGGATCAAGATGGTTCCACTGTTATAAACACTGATGGTTAGTGCTGTCTGCTGGGGGGAGTCCTCCTCCTGAGTTCTGATTTGCCTGCCCGCGTCCCCATCCTGGGTGATGTCCACAATTGTGATATCTTTGTAGTGTTCACAAATTGCCTTGTGCCATGTGAGGATATGTTCTGTATATAATATTAAATTAGTTTTGCTCCCTAGTTTGTTATAATCTGCACATAGATTTTCTGCATTGTCTTTCAGTATCGACCTCTTAATTGCCTTCCTTTGATCTTTGTTTGTGTCTTTTGGGTATGTTATCTTTAGGATTCCTGACCTCCTGCTGGCTCTGCCTTCTGTCTCTGAGGCTTCAGTCTTGTCTATGCTGCTCTGCTTTTGCCTTTCTATTATCACAGTACTTTTCTTATTTTATATCTTTGTCTTTCTATTATAATGTATTGACAAGTTTATGCAGTTTACACGGTTGTATGGCAGAAAGCCCTTACTTTGGAGAGGGCTTGTGTTCTTTTCCTCTGGATTTCTGTTATCTCTCTGAGGGCAGGGCAGGGGTCTCTTCAGCAGTCTGCTTGTTGTTACTCCATAAGCTTGTTTCTTTTCTTTTGTCTGGATGTCCTTGTTTAAAATTGTTTAGTCCATGTCTTTAGTTTTTCATTCTGTCTGTATGTCTGTTCTTGCTTTTGTGATGTCCTTCAATTTGCTCATTACAAGGTATAAGTTGTATAGAATCAGGAGCTCATCTTCAGTGCTGCTT